>NC_069503.1:1006660611-1006708111 GCF_027579735.1 Bombina bombina
ATGTTCGAACGGACCTTGAACAAGAAGGTCTCGTCTCAAAGGTAGCTTCCATGGTGGAGCCGATGACATATTCACCAGGTCTGCATACCAAGTCCTGCGTGGCCACGCAGGAGCTATCAAGATCACCGATGCCCTCTCCTGATTGATCCTGGCTACCAGCCTGGGGATGAGAGGAAACGGCGGGAATACATAAGCTAGTTTGAAGGTCCAAGGTGCTACTAGTGCATCTACTAGAGTCGCCTTGGGATCCCTGGATCTGGACCCATAGCAAGGAACCTTGAAGTTCTGGCGAGAGGCCATCAGATCCATGTCTGGAATGCCCCACAATTGAGTGATTTGGGCAAAGATTTCCGGATGGAGTTCCCACTCCCCCGGATGAAATGTCTGACGACTCAGAAAATCCGCTTCCCAGTTTTCCACTCCTGGAATGTGGATTGCAGACAAGTGGCAGGAGTGAGTCTCCGCCCATTGAATGATTTTGGTCACTTCTTCCATCGCCAGGGAACTCCTTGTTCCCCCCTGATGGTTGATGTACGCAACAGTCGTCATGTTGTCTGATTGAAACCGTATGAACTTGGTCTTTGCTAGCTGAGGCCAAGCCTTGAGAGCATTGAATATCGCTCTCAGTTCCAGAATATTTATCGGGAGAATAGATTCTTCCCGAGACCAAAGACCCTGCGCTTTCAAGGGTCCCCAGACCGCGCCCCAGCCCACCAGACTGGCGTCGGTCGTGACAATGACCCACTCTGGTCTGCGGAAGCTCATCCCCTGTGACAGGTTGTCCAGGGACAGCCACCAACTGAGTGAATCTCTGGTCCTCTGATCTACTTGTATCGTCGGAGACAAGTCTGTATAGTCCCCATTCCACTGACTGAGCATGCACAGTTGTAATGGTCTTAGATGAATTCGCGCAAAAGGAACTATGTCCATTGCCGCTACCATCAAACCTATTACTTCCATGCACTGCGCTATGGAAGGAAGAGGAACAGAATGAAGTATTTGACAAGAGTTTAGAAGTTTTGATTTTCTGGCCTCTGTCAGAAAAATCCTCATTTCTAAGGAGTCTATTATTGTTCCCAAGAAGGGAACCCTTGTTGACGGAGATAGAGAACTTTTTTCTACGTTCACTTTCCACCCGTGAGATCTGAGAAAGGCCAGGACAATGTCCGTGTGAGCCTTTGCTTGTGGAAGGGACGACGCTTGAATCAGAATGTCGTCCAAGTAAGGTACTACTGCAATGCCCCTTGGTCTTAGCACCGCTAGAAGGGACCCTAGTACCTTTGTGAAAATTCTTGGAGCAGTGGCTAATCCGAACGGAAGTGCCACAAACTGGTAATGCTTGTCCAGGAATGCGAACCTTAGGAACCGATGATGTTCCTTGTGGATAGGAATATGTAGATACGCATCCTTTAAATCCACCGTGGTCATGAATTGACCTTCCTGGATGGAAGGAAGAATTGTTCAAATGGTTTCCATTTTGAACGATGGAACCTTGAGAAACTTGTTTAGGATCTTGAGATCTAAGATTGGTCTGAATGTTCCCTCTTTTTTGGGAACTACGAACAGATTGGAGTAGAACCCCATCCCTTGTTCTCCTAATGGAACAGGATGAATCACTCCCATTTTTAACAGGTCTTCTACACAATGTAAGAATGCCTGTTTTTTTATGTGGTCTGAAGACAATTGAGACCTGTGGAACCTCCCCCTTGGGGGAAGCCCCTTGAATTCCAGAAGATAACCTTGGGAGACTATTTCTAGCGCCCAAGGATCCAGAACATCTCTTGCCCAAGCCTGAGCGAAGAGAGAGAGTCTGCCCCCCACCAGATCCGGTCCCGGATCGGGGGCCAACATCTCATGCTGTCTTGGTAGCAGTGGCAGGTTTCTTGGCCTGCTTACCTTTGTTCCAGCCTTGCATTGGCCTCCAGGCTGGCTTGGCTTGAGAAGTATTACCCTCTTGCTTAGAGGACGTAGCACTTGGGGCTGGTCCGTTTCTGCGAAAGGGACGAAAATTAGGTCTATTTTTGGCCTTGAAAGACCTATCCTGAGGAAGGGCGTGGCCCTTGCCCCCAGTGATATCAGAAATAATCTCTTTCAAGTCAGGGCCAAACAGCGTTTTCCCCTTGAAAGGAATGTTAAGCAATTTGTTCTTGGAAGACGCATCCGCTGACCAAGATTTTAGCCAAAGCGCTCTGCGCGCCACAATAGCAAACCCAGAATTTTTCGCCGCTAATCTAGCCAATTGCAAAGTGGCGTCTAGGGTGAAAGAGTTAGCCAATTTGAGCGCATGAATTCTGTCCAAAATCTCCTCATAAGAAGAATCTTTATTGAGCGCCTTTTCTAGTTCATCGAACCAGAAACACGCCGCTGTAGTGACAGGAACAATGCATGAAATTGGTTGTAGAAGGTAACCTTGCTGAACAAACATCTTTTTAAGCAAACCCTCTAATTTTTTATCCATAGGATCTTTGAAAGCACAACTATCTTCTATGGGTATAGTGGTGCGTTTGTTTAGAGTAGAAACCGCCCCCTCGACCTTGGGGACTGTCTGCCATAAGTCCTTTCTGGGGTCGACCATAGGAAACAATTTCTTAAATATAGGGGGAGGGACGAAAGGTATGCCGGGCCTTTCCCATTCTTTATTTACAATGTCCGCCACCCGCTTGGGTATAGGAAAAGCTTCGAGGGGCCCCGGGACCTCTAGGAACTTGTCCATTTTACATAATTTCTCTGGAATGACCAAATTCTCACAATCATCCAGAGTAGATAACACCTCCTTAAGCAGGGCGCGGAGATGTTCCAATTTAAATTTAAATGTAATCACATCAGGTTCAGCTTGTTGAGAAATTTTCCCTGAATCTGAAATTTCTCCCTCAGACAAAACCTCCCTGGCCCCCTCAGACTGGTGTAGGGGCACTTCAGAACCAATATCATCAGCGTCCTCATGCTCTTCAGTATTTTCTAAAACAGAGCAGTCGCGCTTTCGCTGATAAGTGGGCATTTTGGCTAAAATGTTTTTGATAGAATTATCCATTACAGCCGTTAATTGTTGCATAGTAAGGAGTATTGGCGCACTAGATGTACTAGGGGCCTCCTGTGTGGGCAAGACTGGTGTAGACGAAGGAGGGGATGATGCAGTACCATGCTTACTCCCCTCACTTGAGGAATCATCTTGGGCATCATTTTCTCTAAATTTTGTGTCACATAAATCACATCTATTTAAATGAGAAGGAACCTTGGCTTCCCCACATACAGAACACAGTCTATCTGGTAGTTCAGACATGTTAAACAGGCATAAACTTGATAACAAAGTACAAAAAACGTTTTAAAATAAAACCGTTACTGTCACTTTAAATTTTAAACTGAACACACTTTATTACTGCAAATGTGAAAAAGTATGAAGGAATTGTTCAAAATTCACCAAAATTTCACCACAGTGTCTTAAAGCCTTAAAAGTATTGCACACCAAATTTGAAAGCTTTAACTCTTAAAATAACGGAACCGGAGCCGTTTTTATATTTAACCCCTTTACAGTCCCTGGTATCTGCTTTGCTGAGACCCAACCAAGCCCAAAGGGGAATACGATACCAAATGACGCCTTCAGAAAGTCTTTTCAATGTATCAGAGCTCCTCACACATGCATCTGCATGTCATGCTTCCCAAAAACAAGTGCGCAATAGAGGCGCAAAAATGAGGCTCTGCCTATGATTAGGGAAAGCCCCTAGAGAATAAGGTGTCCAATACAGTGCCTGCCGGTTATTTTACATAATTCCCAAGAATAAAATAATTCCTCAAAGCTATGAAGTATAAAATATGCTTATATATCAATCGTTTTAGCCCAGAAAATGTCTACAGTCTTAAAAGCCCTTGTGAAGCCCTTTTTTTCTTATGTAATAAAAATGGCTTACCGGATCCCATAGGGAAAATGACAGCTTCCAGCATTACATTGTCTTGTTAGAAATGTGTCATACCTCAAGCAGCAAAAGTCTGCTCACTGTTTCCCCCAACTGAAGTTAATTCCTCTCAACAGTCCTGTGTGGAAACAGCCATCGATTTTAGTAACGGTTGCTAAAATCATTTTCCTCTTACAAACAGAAATCTTCATCTATTTTCTGTTTCAGAGTAAATAGTACATACCAGCACTATTTTAAAATAACAAACTCTTGATTGAATAATAAAAACTACAGTTAAACACCAAAAAACTCTAAGCCATCTCCGTGGAGATGTTGCCTGTACAACGGCAAAGAGAATGACTGGGGAAGGCGGAGCCTAGGAGGGATCATGTGACCAGCTTTGCTGGGCTCTTTGCCATTTCCTGTTGGGGAAGAGAATATCCCACAAGTAAGGATGACGCCGTGGACCGGACACACCTATGTTGGAGAAATCACTATTTATACCAACTATGGTAGGAAATACACATATTGAACTTTATAAAGAAATGGTGTTAGATGATTTTTCTAAATTACCCAATAAAATCTATGGGGGAGACAACCTCAATAGTGGTGAAAAAATAGTCCTAGACAATCTAAAAAACAGAATTTATGTTTACCTGATAAATTACTTTCTCCAACGGTGTGTCCGGTCCACGGCGTCATCCTTACTTGTGGGATATTCTCCTCCCCAACAGGAAATGGCAAAGAGCCCAGCAAAGCTGGTCACATGATCCCTCCCAGGCTCCGCCTACCCCAGTCATTCGACCGACGTTAAGGAGGAATATTTGCATAGGAGAAACCATATGGTACCGTGGTGACTGTAGTTAAAGAAAATAAATTATCTGACCTGATTAAAAAAAACCAGGGCGGGCCGTGGACCGGACACACCGTTGGAGAAAGTAATTTATCAGGTAAACATAAATTCTGTTTTCTCCAACATAGGTGTGTCCGGTCCACGGCGTCATCCTTACTTGTGGGAACCAATACCAAAGCTTTAGGACACGGATGAAGGGAGGGAGCAAATCAGGTCACCTAAATGGAAGGCACCACGGCTTGCAAAACCTTTCTCCCAAAAATAGCCTCAGAAGAAGCAAAAGTATCAAACTTGTAAAATTTGGTAAAAGTGTGCAGTGAAGACCAAGTCGCTGCCCTACATATCTGATCAACAGAAGCCTCGTTCTTGAAGGCCCATGTGGAAGCCACAGCCCTAGTGGAATGAGCTGTGATTCTTTCGGGAGGCTGCCGTCCGGCAGTCTCGTAAGCCAATCTGATGATGCTTTTAATCCAAAAAGAGAGAGAGGTAGAAGTTGCTTTTTGACCTCTCCTTTTACCAGAATAAACAACAAACAAGGAAGATGTTTGTCTAAAATCCTTTGTAGCATCTAAATAGAATTTTAGAGCGCGAACAACATCCAAATTGTGCAACAAACGTTCCTTCTTTGAAACTGGTTTCGGACACAGAGAAGGTACGATAATCTCCTGGTTAATGTTTTTGTTAGAAACAACTTTTGGAAGAAAACCAGGTTTAGTACGTAAAACCACCTTATCTGCATGGAACACCAGATAAGGAGGAGAACACTGCAGAGCAGATAATTCTGAAACTCTTCTAGCAGAAGAGATTGCAACTAAAAACAAAACTTTCCAAGATAATAACTTAATATCAACGGAATGTAAGGGTTCAAACGGAACCCCCTGAAGAACTGAAAGAACTAAATTGAGACTCCAAGGAGGAGTCAAAGGTTTGTAAACAGGCTTAATTCTAACCAGAGCCTGAACAAAGGCTTGAACATCTGGCACAGCTGCCAGCTTTTTGTGAAGTAACACAGACAAGGCAGAAATCTGTCCCTTCAGGGAACTTGCAGATAATCCTTTTTCCAATCCTTCTTGAAGGAAGGATAGAATCTTAGGAATCTTAACCTTGTCCCAAGGGAATCCTTTAGATTCACACCAACAGATATATTTTTTCCAAATTTTGTGGTAAATCTTTCTAGTTACAGGCTTTCTGGCCTGAACAAGAGTATCGATAACAGAATCTGAGAACCCTCGCTTCGATAAGATCAAGCGTTCAATCTCCAAGCAGTCAGCTGGAGTGAAACCAGGTTCGGATGTTCGAACGGACCCTGAACAAGAAGGTCTCGTCTCAAAGGTAGCTTCCAAGGTGGAGCCGATGACATATTCACCAGATCTGCATACCAAGTCCTGCGTGGCCACGCAGGAGCTATCAAGATCACCGACGCCCTCTCCTGATTGATCCTGGCTACCAGCCTGGGGATGAGAGGGAACGGCGGGAACACATAAGCTAGTTTGAAGGTCCAAGGTGCTACTAGTGCATCCACTAGAGCCGCCTTGGGATCCCTGGATCTGGACCCGTAGCAAGGAACTTTGAAGTTCTGACGAGAGGCCATCAGATCCATGTCTGGAATGCCCCACAGCTGAGTGACTTGGGCAAAGATTTCCGGATGGAGTTCCCACTCCCCCGGATGCAATGTCTGACGACTCAGAAAATCCGCTTCCCAATTTTCCACTCCTGGGATGTGGATAGCGGACAGGTGGCAGGAGTGAGACTCCGCCCATAGAATGATTTTGGTCACTTCTTCCATCGCTAGGGAACTCCTTGTTCCCCCCTGATGGTTGATGTACGCAACAGTTGTCATGTTGTCTGATTGAAACCGTATGAACTTGGCCCTCGCTAGCTGAGGCCAAGCCTTGAGAGCATTGAATATCGCTCTCAGTTCCAGAATATTTATCGGTAGAAGAGATTCTTCCCGAGACCAAAGACCCTGAGCTTTCAGGGATCCCCAGACCGCGCCCCAGCCCATCAGACTGGCGTCGGTCGTGACAATGACCCACTCTGGTCTGCGGAATGTCATCCCTTGTGACAGGTTGTCCAGGGACAGCCACTAACGGAGTGAGTCTCTGGTCCTCTGATTTACTTGTATCTTCGGAGACAAGTCTGTATAATCCCCATTCCACTGACTGAGCATGCACAGTTGTAATGGTCTTAGATGAATGCGCGCAAAAGGAACTATGTCCATAGCCGCTACCATCAACCCGATCACTTCCATGCACTGAGCTATGGAAGGAAGAGGAACGGAATGAAGTATCCGACAAGAGTCTAGAAGCTTTGTTTTTCTGGCCTCTGTCAGAAATATCCTCATTTCTAAGGAGTCTATTATTGTTCCCAAGAAGGGAACCCTTGTTGACGGAGATAGAGAACTCTTTTCCACGTTCACTTTCCATCCGTGAGATCTGAGAAAGGCCAGGACGATGTCCGTGTGAGCCTTTGCTTGAGGAAGGGACGACGCTTGAATCAGAATGTCGTCCAAGTAAGGTACTACAGCAATGCCCCTTGGTCTTAGCACAGCCAGAAGGGACCCTAGTACCTTTGTGAAAATCCTTGGAGCAGTGGCTAATCCGAAAGGAAGCGCCACGAACTGGTAATGCTTGTCCAGGAATGCGAACCTTAGGAACCGATGATGTTCCTTGTGGATAGGAATATGTAGATACGCATCCTTTAAATCCACCGTGGTCATGAATTGACCTTCCTGGATGGAAGGAAGAATAGTTCGAATGGTTTCCATCTTGAACGATGGAACCTTGAGAAACTTGTTTAAGATCTTGAGATCTAAGATTGGTCTGAACGTTCCCTCTTTTTTGGGAACTATGAACAGATTGGAGTAGAACCCCATCCCTTGTTCTCCTAATGGAACAGGATGAATCACTCCCATTTTTAACAGGTCTTCTACACAATGTAAGAATGCCTGTCTTTTTATGTGGTCTGAAGACAACTGAGACCTGTGGAACCTCCCCCTTGGGGGAAGTCCCTTGAATTCCAGAAGATAACCTTGGGAGACTATTTCTAGCGCCCAAGGATCCAGAACATCTCTTGCCCAAGCCTGAGCGAAGAGAGAGAGTCTGCCCCCCACCAGATCCGGTCCCGGATCGGGGGCCAACCTTTCATGCAGTCTTGGTAGCAGTGGCAGGTTTCTTGGCCTGCTTTCCCTTGTTCCAGCCTTGCATTGGTCTCCAAGCTGGCTTGGCTTGAGAAGTATTACCCTCTTGCTTAGAGGACGTAGTACCTCGGGCTGGTCCGTTTCTACGAAAGGGACGAAAATTAGGTTTATTTTTTGCCTTGAAAGGCCGATCCTGAGGAAGGGCGTGGCCCTTACCCCCAGTGATATCAGAGATAATCTCTTTCAAGTCAGGGCCAAACAGCGTTTTCCCCTTGAAAGGAATGTTAAGTAGCTTGTTCTTGGAAGACGCATCAGCCGACCAAGATTTCAACCAAAGCGCTCTGCGCGCCACAATAGCAAACCCAGAATTCTTAGCCGCTAACCTAGCCAATTGCAAGGTGGCGTCTAGGGTGAAAGAATTAGCCAATTTGAGAGCATTGATTCTGTCCATAATCTCCTCATAAGGAGGAGAATCACTATCGACCGCCTTTATCAGCTCATCGAACCAGAAACATGCGGCTGTAGCGACCGGGACAATGCATGCAATTGGTTGTAGAAGGTAACCCTGCTGAACAAACATCTTTTTAAGCAAACCTTCTAATTTTTTATCCATAGGATCTTTGAAAGCACAACTATCCTCTATGGGTATAGTGGTGCGTTTGTTTAAAGTGGAAACCGCTCCCTCGACCTTGGGGACTGTCTGCCATAAGTCCTTTCTGGGGTCGACCAAAGGAAACAATTTTTTAAAAATGGGGGGAGGGACGAAAGGAATACCGGGCCTTTCCCATTCTTTATTAACAATGTCCGCCACCCGCTTGGGTATAGGAAAAGCTTCTGGGAGCCCCGGCACCTCTAGGAACTTGTCCATTTTACATAGCTTCTCTGGGATGACCAACTTGTCACAATCATCCAGAGTGGATAATACCTCCTTAAGCAGAATGCGGAGATGTTCCAACTTAAATTTAAATGCAATCACATCAGGTTCAGCCTGTTGAGAAATGTTCCCTGAATCAGTAATTTCTCCCTCAGACAAAACCTCCCTGGCCCCATCAGACTGGGTTAGGGGCCCTTCAGAGATATTAGTATCAGCGTTGCCATGCTCTTCAGTATCTAAAACAGAGCAGCCGCGCTTACGCTGACAAGTGTTCATTTGGGCTAAAATGTTTTTGACAGAATTATCCATTACAGCCGTTAATTGTTGCATAGTAAGGAGTATTGGCGCGCTAGATGTACTAGGGGCCTCCTGAGTGGGCAAGACTCGTGTAGACGAAGGAGGGAATGATGCAGTACCATGCTTACTCCCCTCACTTGAGGAATCATCTTGGGCATCATTGTCATTATCACATAAATCACATTTATTTAAATGAATAGGAATTCTGGCTTCCCCACATTCAGAACACAGTCTATCTGGTAGTTCAGACATGTTAAACAGGCATAAACTTGATAACAAAGTACAAAAACGTTTTAAAATAAAACCGTTACTGTCACTTTAAATTTTAAACTGAACACACTTTATTACTGCAATTGCGAAAAAACATGAAGGAATTGTACAAAATTCACCAAATTTTCACCACAGTGTCTTAAAGCCTTAAAAGTATTGCACACCAAATTTGGAAGCTTTAACCCTTAAAATAACGGAACCGGAGCCGTTTTAAACTTTAACCCCTTTACAGTCCCTGGTATCTGCTTTGCTGAGACCCAACCAAGCCCAAAGGGGAATACGATACCAAATGACGCCTTCAGAAAGTCTTTTCTAAGTATCAGAGCTCCTCACACATGCGACTGCATGCCATGCCTCTCAAAAACAAGTGCGCCACACCGGCGCGAAAATGAGGCTCTGCTTATGCTTTGGGAAAGCCCCTAAGGAATAAGGTGTCTAATACAGTGCCTGCCGATATTCTTATATCAAAATACCCAGATAAAATGATTCCTCAAGGCTAAATATGTGTTAATAATGAATCGATTTAGCCCAGAAAAGTCTACAGTCTTAATAAGCCCTTGTGAAGCCCTTATTTATGATCGTAATAAACATGGCTTACCGGATCCCATAGGGAAAATGACATCTTCCAGCATTACATCGTCTTGTTAGAATGTGTCATACCTCAAGCAGCAAGAGACTGCATACTGTTCCCCCAACTGAAGTTAGTAGCTCTCAACAGTCCTGTGTGGAACAGCCATGGATTTTAGTTACGGTTGCTAAAATCATTTTCCTCATACAAACAGAAATCTTCATCTCTTTTCTGTTTCTGAGTAAATAGTACATACCAGCACTATTTCAAAATAACAAACTCTTGATTGAATAATAAAAACTACAGTTAAACACTAAAAAACTCTAAGCCATCTCCGTGGAGATGTTGCCTGTACAACGGCAAAGAGAATGACTGGGGTAGGCGGAGCCTGGGAGGGATCATGTGACCAGCTTTGCTGGGCTCTTTGCCATTTCCTGTTGGGGAGGAGAATATCCCACAAGTAAGGATGACGCCGTGGACCGGACACACCTATGTTGGAGAAAAGAATATATATATTTATTTTATTAAGTATTTTATTTTTCAGGACAAATTTTATTTGCAAATGGTACCGCCATGGGTACCAGGTTCGCCCCATGTTTTGCCAACCTATTTGTGGGTAAATTTGAGAAAGAATATGGGGCAAACCTGGTATTCTATGGGTGGTACATTGATGATCTTATTAGAATATGGAATGGCGACCGAGCCACCGCAGAATCCTTCACTAACCATCTTAACACTAACAATATGGGGCTGACTTTCTCTAGCACAATAGATACTGAATCTATAGTGTTTCTAGACCTATCTTTTTGCAAGGTGAGTGGTGGTATTGTATCAAAAAATAATTTTAAAAACGTTGACTGGAATAGTTATTTGGATTACACTAGTAACCACCATTCACCTTGGAAGAATTATGTCCCATATGGACAATTTAAAAGATTAAGAAGAAACTGTAAAAATATATCAGACTTAACCAAAGCCTAGTACTCAAAGATTCTTGGAAAAAGGATATCCAATTACGTTAATAGAAACCAGTCTTAATAGAATCAAAACGATAGAGATGACCATTTTTGTACAAAGCCCACACAAGGATTAAACTACACTAACAATAACAAATGTATGTTTATCAGTCAATATAATACCAGTCATAAAAAAATAAGTAAAATTACAAAACACTGGGGAATTCTTATGAAAGATCTGATATTAAACAAAAATATTTCTCACAGGAAGCTGCTGACCAACAGACTCATAAACCCTACAAATAACACTTCTCAACCAAAGAGAAAGGAGTGACAGAAGCTTTCTGGCCTTAAACACCAGGAAAACAGAACTTATGCTTACCTGATAAATTACTTTCTCCAACGGTGTGTCCGGTCCACGGCGTCATCCTTACTTGTGGGATATTCTCTTCCCCAACAGGAAATGGCAAAGAGTCCCAGCAAAGCTTGTCACATGATCCCTCCTAGGCTCCGCCCACCCCAGTCATTCGACCGACGGACAGGAGGAAATATATATAGGAGAAACCATATGATACCGTGGTGACTTTAGTTAGAGAAAATAATTCATCAGACCTGATTAAAAAACCAGGGCGGGCCGTGGACTGGACACACCGTTGGAGAAAGTAATTTATCAGGTAAGCATAAATTCTGTTTTCTCCAACATTGGTGTGTCCGGTCCACGGCGTCATCCTTACTTGTGGGAACCAATACCAAAGCTTTAGGACACGGATGAAGGGAGGGAGCAAATCAGGTCACCTAAATGGAAGGCACCACGGCTTGCAAAACCTTTCTCCCAAAAATAGCCTCCGAAGAAGCAAAAGTATCAAATTTGTAAAATTTGGCAAAAGTGTGCAGTGAAGACCAAGTCGCTGCCTTACATATCTGGTCAACAGAAGCCTCGTTCTTGAAGGCCCATGTGGAAGCCACAGCCCTAGTGGAGTGAGCTGTGATTCTTTCAGGAGGCTGCCGTCCGGCAGTCTCATAAGCCAAACGGATAATGCTTTTAAGCCAAAAGGAAAGAGAGGTAGAAGTCGCTTTTTGACCTCTCCTTTTACCAGAATAAACAACAAACAAGGAAGATGTTTGTCTGAAATCTTTAGTAGCCTCTAAATAGAACTTTAGAGCACGGACAACGTCCAAATTGTGTAACAAACGTTCCTTCTTTGAAACTGGATTCGGACACAAAGAAGGTACAACTATCTCCTGGTTAATATTTTTGTTAGAAACAACTTTAGGAAGAAAACCAGGCTTAGTACGCAAAACCACCTTATCTACATGGAACACCAGATAAGGAGGAGAACACTGCAAAGCAGATAACTCTGAAACTCTTCTAGCAGAAGAAATTGCAACCAAAAACAAAACTTTCCAAGATAGTAACTTAATATCTACGGAATGTAAGGGTTCAAACGGAACCCCTTGAAGAACTGAAAGAACTAGATTTAGACTCCAGGGAGGAGTCAAAGGTCTGTAAACAGGCTTGATCCTAACCAGAGCCTGAACAAATGCTTGAACATCTGGCACAGCTGCCAGTCTTTTGTGTAGTAAGACAGATAAAACAGAGATCTGTCCCTTTAGAGAACTTGCAGATAAACCTTTCTCCAAACCTTCTTGAAGAAAGGAGAGAATCTTAGGAATTTTTATCTTATTCCATGGGAATCCTTTGGATTCACACCAACAGATATATTTTTTCCATATTTTATGGTAAATTTTTCTAGTTACAGGTTTTCTGGCCTGAACCAGAGTATCTATCACCGAATCTGAAAACCCACGCTTTGATAGAATCAAGCGTTCAATCTCCAAGCCATCAGCTGGAGGGAGACCAGATTTGGGTGTTCGAATGGACCTTGAACAAGAAGGTCCTGTCTCAAAGGTAGCTTCCATGGTGGAGCCGATGACATATTCACCAGGTCTGCATACCAAGTCCTGCGTGGCCACGCAGGAGCTATCAAGATCACCGAGGCCCTCTCCTGATTGATCCTGGCTACCAGCCTGGGAATGAGAGGAAACGGTGGGAATACGTAAGCTAGGTTGAAAGTCCAAGGTGCTACTAGTGCATCTACTAGAGTCGCCTTGGGATCCCTGGATCTGGACCCGTAGCAAGGAACCTTGAAGTTCTGACGAGACGCCATCAGATCCATGTCTGGAATGCCCCATAATTGAGTTATTTGGGCAAAGATTTCCGGATGGAGTTCCCACTCCCCCGGATGAAATGTCTGACGACTCAGAAAATCCGCTTCCCAATTTTCCACTCCTGGGATGTGGATCGCAGACAAGTGGCAGGAGTGATCCTCCGCCCATTGAATTATTTTGGTCACTTCTTTCATCGCCAGGGAACTCTTTGTTCCCCCTTGATGATTGATATAAGCAACAGTCGTCATGTTGTCTGATTGGAACCTTATGAATTTGGCTTTTGCTAGTTGAGGCCAAGCTCTGAGAGCATTGAATATCGCTCTCCGTTCCAGAATGTTTATCGGGAGAAGAGACTCTTCCCGAGACCATAGACCCTGAGCTTTCAGGGATTCCCAGACCGCACCCCAGCCCACTAGACTGGCGTCGGTCGTGACAATGACCCACTCTGGCCTGCGGAAGCTCATTCCCTGGGACAGATGGTCCAGGGTCAGCCACCAACGGAGTGAATCTCTGGTCTTTTGATCTACTTGAATCATTGGAGACAAGTCTGTATAATCCCCATTCCACTGTTTGAGCATGCACAGTTGTAATGGTCTTAGATGAATTTGTGCAAAAGGAACTATGTCCATTGTTGCAACCATCAATCCTATTACTTCCATGCACTGCGCTATGGAAGGACGAGGAACAGAATGAAGTACTTGACAAGAGCTTAGAAGTTTTGATTTTCTGACCTCTGTCAGAAAAATCCTCATTTCTAAGGAATCTATTATTGTTCCCAAGAAGGGAACTCTTGTTGACGGGGACAGAGAACTCTTTTCTTTGTTCACCTTCCATCCGTGAGATGTGAGAAAGGCTAGGACGATGTCCGTATGAGCCTTTGCCTTTGACAGGGACGACGCTTGTATTAGAATGTCGTCCAAGTAAGGTACTACTGCAATGCCCCTTGGTCTTAGAACTGCTAGAAGGGACCCTAGCACCTTTGTGAAAATCCTTGGAGCAGTGGCTAATCCGAATGGAAGAGCCACAAACTGGTAATGTTTGTCCAGAAAAGCGAACCTTAGGAACTGATGATGTTCCTTGTGGATAGGGATATGTAGGTACGCATCCTTTAGATCCACGGTAGTCATAAATTGACCTTCCTGGATGGTGGGTAGAATCGTTCGAATAGTTTCCATTTTGAACGATGGTACCCTGAGAAATTTGTTTAGGATCTTCAAATCCAGAATTGGTCTGAACGTTCCCTCTTTTTTGGGAACTACGAACAGATTGGAATAAAATCCCATTCCTTGTTCCTTTATTGGAACTGGGTGTATCACTCCCATTTTTAACAGGTCTTCTACACAATGTAAGAATGCCTGTCTCTTTATTTGGTTTGAGGATAAGTGAGACTTGTGGAACCTTCCCCTTGGGGGTAGTTCCTTGAATTCCAGGAGATAACCTTGAGAAACTATTTCTAGCGCCCAAGGATCCTGAACATCTCTTGCCCAAGCCTGAGCAAAGAGAGAGAGTCTGCCCCCCACCAGATCCGGTCCCGGATCGGGGGCTACTCCTTCATGCTGTTTTGTTAGCAGTGGCAGGCTTCTTGGCCTGCTTACCCTTATTCCAGCCTTGCATTGGTTTCCAGGCTGGTTTGGGTTGTGAGGCATTACCCTCTTGCTTAGAGGATGCAGAATTAGAGGCTGGTCCATTTCTGCGAAAGGGACGAAAATTAGGCTTATTTTTAGCCTTAAAAGACCTATCCTGTGGAAGGGCGTGGCCCTTTCCCCCAGTGATGTCTGAAATAATCTCTTTCAAATCAGGTCCAAATAAAGTTTTACCTTTGAAAGGAATGTTAAGCAATTTTGTCTTGGATGACACATCCGCTGACCAAGACTTTAGCCAAAGCGCTCTGCGCGCCACGATAGCAAACCCTGAATTTTTCGCCGCTAATTTTGCTAATTGCAAAGCGGCATCTAAAATAAAAGTTAGCCAATTTAAGTGCGTGAACTCTGTCCATAACCTCCTCATATGGAGTTTCTCTACTGAGCGACTTTTCTAGTTCCTCGAACCAGAACCACGCTGCCGTAGTGACAGGAACAATGCATGAAATTGGTTGTAGAAGGTAGCCTTGCTGTACAAAAATCTTTAAGAAAACCCTCCAATTTTTTATCCATAGGATCTTTGAAAGCACAACTATCTTCGATAGGAATAGTAGTGCGTTTGTTTAGAGTAGAAACTGCCCCCTCGACCTTGGGGACTGTCTGCCATAAGTCCTTTCTGGGGTCGACCATAGGAAATCATTTCTTAAATATAGGGGGAGGAACAAAAGGTATGCCGGGCTTTTCCCACTCCTTATTTACTATGTCCGCCACCCGCTTGGGTATAGGAAAAGCGTCGGGGGGCACCGGAACCTCTAGGAACCTGTCCATCTTGCATAATTTCTCTGGAATGACCAAATTGTCACAATCATCCAGAGTAGATAACACCTCCTTAAGCAGTGCGCGGAGATGTTCTAATTTAAATGTCACAACATCAGGTTCAGCTTGATGAGAAATTTTTCCTGAATCTGAAATTTCTCCCTCAGACAAAACCTCCCTCATGGCCCCTTCAGATTGGTGTGAGGGTATGACAGAACAATTATCATCAGCGTCCTCTTGCTCTTCAGTGTTTAAAACAGAGCAATCGCGCTCTCTGATAAGTAGGCATTTTGGATAAAAGATTTGCTATGGAGTTATCCATTACAGCCGTTAATTGTTGCATGGTAATAAGTATTGGCGCACTAGATGTACTAGGGGCCTCCTGCATGGGCAAAACTGGTGTAGACACAGTAGGAGATGATGTAGTATCATGTTTACTCCCCTCATTTGAGGAATCATCTTGGGCAATATCATTATTTGTGGCAGTACTGTCCTTACTTTGTTTGGACGCTATGGCACAATTATCACATAAATTTAAATGGGGAGACACATTGGCTTTCATACATATAGAACATAGCTTATCTGAAGGTACAGACATGTTAAACAGGCTTAAACTTGTCAACAAAGCACAAAAAAAGTTTTAAAATAAAACCGTTACTGTCACTTTAAATTTCAAACAGAAAACACTTTATTACTGAATATGTGAAAAAGTATGAAGGAATTGTTCAAAAATTACCAAATTTTCACCACAGTGTCTTAAAGCCTTAAAAGTATTGCACACCAAATTTCAGAGCTTTAACCCTTAAAATAACGGAACCTGAGCCGTTTTTCAATTTAACCCCTATACAGTCCCAGATACAGTCTTTGCTAAGATCCAACCAAGCCCTGAGGGGAATACGATACCAAATGACGCCTTCTAAAAGCTTTTTCAGAGATTCTTAGATCCTCACACATGCATCTGCATGCCCTGCTCTCAAAAAACAACTGCGCATTAATGGCGCGAAAATGAGGCTCAGTCTATGACTAGAAAGGCCCCCTGACTGAAAAAGGTGTCCAATACAGTGCCTGCCGTTTTATAAACGTCCCCCAAGATTATAAATGTCAATTGTTAGCCTAAATTTGAATAATATGCACAAATAAAGCAATCGATTTAGCCCATAAAAATGTCTACCAGTTTTTTAGCCCATAATAAGCCCTTTAATCTGTTTGTTTTTGACTAAGAAAATGGCTTACCGGTCCCCATGAGGGGAAATGACAGCCTTCCAGCATTACACAGTCTTGTTAGAAATATGGCTAGTCATACCTTAAGCAGAAAAGTCTGCTAACTGTTTCCCCCAACTGAAGTTACTTCATCTCAACAGTCCTATGTGGAAACAGCAATCGATTTTAGTTACTGTCTGCTAAAATCATCTTCCTCTTACAAACAGAAATCTTCATTCTTTTCTGTTTCAGAGTAAATAGTACATACCAGCACTATTTTAAAATAACAAACACTTGATAGAAGAATAAAAACTACATTTAAACACCAAAAAAACTCTTAACCATCTCCGTGGAGATGTTGCCTGTGCAACGGCAAAGAGAATGACTGGGGTGGGCGGAGCCTAGGAGGGATCATGTGACCAGCTTTGCTGGGACTCTTTGCCATTTCCTGTTGGGGAAGAGAATATCCCACAAGTAAGGATGACGCCGTGGACCGGACACACCAATGTTGGAGAAAAATTAACATCCAGAGTTCTGACAAGAACCTTGTAGCCTGTAGATACAATTAAGAGCCCACACTATGCCTAAATTGTGCAACAGGCTTTCTTAACCCCTTAATGACAGAGGACGTACCAGGTACGTCATAGGAAAAACTTCCCTTAATGACAGTTGACGTACCTGGTACGTCCTCTGTTGTCTGAAGTGCTGGAAGCGATCATGATCGCTTCCAGCTGCTTCCAAGGGATTGTAGCGATGCCTCAATTTACAGCCCACTAGATCGATCTAGATGCAGTGGCATCTTTGTTCTTTAATAAGGGATCTGGGAGGGGGAGGGTTGAAGATTATTTAGGGGGGCCAGCTACACTACAGCAAACATATTTTATATTAAAAAAGTTAAAAAAAAATATTTTGGGGGGCAAATTGGGTAATGGCAGACAGCTGCCAGTACCCAAGATTGCGGCATATAGACAGAGGGGGAGGGTTAGAAAGATGTATGGGGGGGATCAGGGAGGTTGTGGGGTAAGGGGGGGATCTATCACTGCAGACTTTATGCCAAAAAATAAAAAAAAATATTTTTATTTCAGTACTGGCAGACTTTCTGCCAGTACTTAAGATGGCGGTGACAATTGTGAGGTGGGGAGGGAAGAGAGCTGTTTGAGGGGGGTCAGGGGGGGATCAGGGGGTGGGATGTGTCAGGTGGGAGGCTGATCTCTACACTAAAGCTAAAAATTAACCCCACAAGCTACCCAATTAACCCCTTAACTGCTGGGCATATTACAAGTGTGGTGCGCAGCAGTATTTAACGGCCTTATTATTACCAAAAAGCAACACCAAAGCCATATATGTCTGCTATTTCTGAACAAAGGGGATCCCAGAGAAGCATTTACAACCATTTGTGCCATAATTGCACAAGCTGTTTGTAAATAATTTCAGTGAGGAACCTAAAATTGTGAAAAATTTAAGTTTTTTTTTTTTATTTGATCGTATTTGGCGGTGAAATGGTGGCATGAAATATACCAAAATGGGCCTATATCAATAATTTGGGTTGTCTACTACACTAAAGCTAAAATTAAACCTAAAAGCTCTCTACAAGCTCCCTAATTAACCCCTTCACGGCTGGGCATAATACACGTGTGGTGTGCAGCGGCATTTAGCGGCCTTCTAATTACCAAAAAGCAACGCCAAATCCATATAGGTCTGCTATTTCTGAACAAAGGGGATCCCAGAGAAGTATTTACAACCATTTATGCCATAATTGCACAAGTTGTTTGTAAATAAATTCAGCGAGAAACCTAAAGTTAGTGAAAAAAATTGTGAAAAAGTCAACAATTTTTTTTATTAGATCGCATTTGGCGGTGAAATGGTGGCATGAAATATACCAAAATGGGTCTAGATCAATGCTTTGGGATGTCTTCTAAATATAAATATATACATGTCAAGGGATATTCAGGGATTCCTGAAAGATATCAGTGTTCCAATGTAACTAGCGCTAATTTTGAAAAAAAGTGGTTTGGAAATAGCAAAGTGCTACTTGTATTTATGGCCCTATAACTTGCAAAAAAAGCAAAGAACATGTAAACATTGGGTATTTCTAAACTTGGGACAAAATTTAGAAACTATTTAGAATGGGTGTATTTTGGTGGTTGTAGATGAGTAACAGATTTTGGGGGTAAAAGTTAGAAAAAGTGTGTTTTTTTTCAATTTTTTCAACATATTTTATATTTTTTATAGTAAATTATAAGATATGATGAAAATAATGGTATCTTTAGAAAGTCCATTTAATGGCGAGAAAAACTGTATATAATATGTGTGGGTAAAGTAAATGAGTAAGAGGAAAATTACAGCTAAACACAAACACTGCAGAAATGTAAAAATAGCCATTGTCATTAAGGGTAAGAAAATTGAAAAATGGTCCGGTCATTAAGGGGTTAATGAGAAAAAGAATTATGACAGATTAAAATTTCTGTCCGAAACAACTTTAGTAATAAAACCCAACTTGGTACGAAGAACAACCTTATCTGCCCGAAATACGCGATAAAGCTGAAAGTTCGGAACAATCTGAACAGAGACATAGAAGAACAAAAAATTGTCCAAGATAACACTTAATATCTATGGAACGCATAGTCTCAAATGGATCCTGTAGAAAACCCTTTAAAAACAAGGCTAAGGCTCCAATGGGGAACAACTGACTTAAACACAGGCCTGATTCAGACCAGAGTCTGAAGGACTGTACATCCGGCATGTCCGCCAGACGCTTGTGCAGAAGAATGAATAGCCCTTCTCAAGGCCCTCCTGGAGAAAGGATAAGATCCTTGGGATCCTGTTTTATAGACTTACGAGCCTGATACATGGTCTCAATAACCGATTCTGAAAACCCACGCTTAGTTATACAAACTCCAAGCCTACAGCTTCAGAGAGACAATTGGTGGAGGAAGGGCCCCTGAGGCAGAAGACCCTTCCCTCAGCGGAAGTTTCCACGGAAATAGAGGAAACATCTCTACTAAAAACTGCCTTCCAGATCTATCGCAAACGAAGACTCGCGAGAAGAGAACAAAGAAAGGCAAGAATATGCCACCTGAAGTTTCAAGGAATTGCCAGGGCATTAATAAGAAAGACCTGAGGGATTCGTGACCTCGAACAATACTTGGAAACGTGGTGTTCTGATGAGATGCCATCAGAACCAAAGCTGGTAAACCCCGTAACCTTAAAAACACTTCCGGATGGAGTTCCCACTCCCCAGAATGGAAAGTCTATCCGCTTAGATATTCGCTTTCCAAATGTCCACTCCAGAAACGTGAATGGTAAACAGAAAGAGTGACTCATGACAAGGGAACTCAGAATTCCACATCAGCCAGACCATCATAGAATTGAAAAATGCTCTCAACTCCAATGATGAAGGGGAGAACAAGACCTCCCTCCCAGCCCAGCAGGCTGGTGTCCTGTCACAAACGTCCAGGAAGGTCTCCGATTTCTGAGACCGAAGATCCTGCTTAACCACTACGGAAAAAGATTGTCGACTGATCTACTCAGACAATCCGGATAATCTTCAATCCACAGTCTGAGAAAAGGAACGGCCATATGACTCAGCTGATGTGGGTATTGGATCCACATCTGCCATGTTGCAAAGCATAGGTTATGCCACAGGTAGGCTTTCATGCACAACTGTAGAACAATCTAGCAAAAGAAAGATGTGGAAACCCCCAGACAAAATACCACCTTATACTAAGCCACTGAACCCGAACAGTAGCTGAAGAGAGGCAAGAGGAAGGACTTTCACTTTTCTGACTCCCACCAGGTGGATTTTCATTGAAATGGAAAACAAGGAAGACTACCCTTGTAACTGGAACAAGGGAGCTCTATTCCAGTTCTACTTCCATTCATGGAACAAAGACAACGACAAAACCTCCACAAGAGGTTTAGTTTGTAGAAAAATGTTGTGTTGAACCACAGAGTTAGGTCTGAATGACAAAACTCAGAATCTGAGAAGGTCCCTGGAATGGGAACCTGAGGCTACGCCTCCTTTAGGTCTAAGAATGTTAAAACTTGACCCTCTAGCACCAAAGAAGAATGGAGCAAATAGTCTCCATCTTGAAGGACGATATAAAATCTTTGCTTGGGAATGCAAGCTGTCGCCAATAGCACATTCCACAGAAGAAACAGTAGCTTTACCTGGGATCAACCCCACAATGCTTCAGAAGTGGTGTAGCTAACCACTATGCCCCATTTCCTTAGGTAAAAGAAACCAAACCCTGTTACTAAACTTGAACTGGAACACTCACTCCCCAAGGGGGAGATCCTGAACACATATACAGAACGCCTCTCTCATAACCAGGTAGAGCTATTCTTGAGAGGTGAACCTGCTCCTTGGAGGAAGGAGTTGAATTACAATACATAACCTTGGAAAACTGACTACAGCCCCTAGGAATCTAGGGCCTCTCGTATCCAGGTATGAGAAAAACAGATATAATGGCCCCCTACAGAATCCGATCCTGGCTTGGGGGTAAACCCTACCTGCTGACTGAGTTAGCTGCGGCTTTCTTTAATAACTTCCCCCTGATCCAGGCTGACTGGGTATCCAAGAGGACTTGAACTGCTCCTGCTTGGAAGACAAAGGGAAAGAGCCACAGAATAAAAGATTGGCTTAACAGCCTCTCTGTCCTGGGACTCCCCATGGAGTCCTCCTGATCGGAGTCATACAAGGCGTCGCACCAAAATCATGCCGCCCTTGTTCATAAGACTTCAACCTTAAAAGAGCATCTATCCTTTATACGGAGTGAAGTCCAGATTGGCAATTTTAATAAAAACCTTGTGTGAGATTGCTGAGCAGAAGCTCTGTATTAGATTAGAACCTGTGTCTCCTGGTTCTTTGATCAGTAACTGTTAAGCACTAAATAGGAACATCTAGCGTCAGCAGCTGGATACTAACCAACAACTTTGAGTTGCAAAGCCACGAGCTAACCACTAGGCTATATTGGCTGTGTCAAGCTCCTATTTAAAGGAGACAGCTTAGGAAAGAAAGGAGATGGGAAAAAATTTTTACGGATTCAGACAAAATCTAGTATATATAAAATTAACTAGATTCTTGAGGATTAACAATGACAGGGAGTCGAAGTCTACCAGGTGGCCAACCCCTCCTAAATCCAAAAGGTGTTCAGGCCTGAATCTGAAACTACTTCAGCATCAGATGAAGGAATTAAACTGTCCGAATCTGAGATTTAAACCTTGGATGCTACCGACTATCCACCTTATCAGACTATAAGGAGGGCAAAATGCGTAGCAAGCGGTGCAGAAAACCTACTACTATCTGATTCACTAATTTTTCCTCTTGATAATTCCCTTTACGATAGAAAAAGCAGATCATGCCACAGATACTAGAAGACACCTGGGCAGGCAATTCTGCCAGCAAACTCCTCCTCCAGGAGATTTAGAGGAACTGCTGGGCACTGCATGAGATGCTATAAAAGGGCTTGGGATGTTTGAGAAGAAGCTGTGGCAAGGCCTAAACTGCATCATCCAAGGAGACATGAGGCTAAAAATAAATTCTTAAAAATATTTCCTATTTTTTTTTAAATGACACTGTCACTTTAAGATTATAGAAACTTGCTTAAAAAAAAAAAATAATAATATACAGTATTTAGGAACAGATCTCTGTTCAATTATTTAGGAAAAACGAGTTATACATTGAGATAATGGTCAAATTCCCTTAAGTGAAGGAAATCAAACTTAAACAGAGGTAGATGTATGTGGACCTAAGAAACATTGCATAACTACTGTCCAATCCCACTCCAGGTATAGGCATTTCGACATTGGAAATTTATTTACACGGGATGGAAATAAAACATGACCACAAAACTCTTAAATATCAGTAAGATTCCGAAAATATAAGTCCAACAAGTCCTACAAAGGATATCAATACAATCCCGATAGTATAAGTACAGAGGTAGAGCCTGATTTAATAAAACCACAATACTCTATCTCACAGGACCATCCTCTTCCTTTACACGACTAAGTTCCACAGAGCTGTTCTGGACAGTAACGCCGCTCCGGTCTTGGCCGGAGAACGAGGCAGGGTTATTGCGACTGATATTGCAGTCCAAGATGGCGCTTCTCCATACTGAAAAAGGAAGGAGGCGGGGACACTAAGACGGCATGTAGATGAAACGCGAAAACCTTGCGCTTCATCTTGCCGCACAGAAACCCTGAACACTTATTGCATGTCACAATTATTCAATAAGAGGTACATAGAGCATCGCTCCACTTCTAAAATTACCCCAAACTCAGTGAAAGTTGTGCACCTCGTATAAAAGAGAACACAAAGAGGCTTGGGTCACTTTAAAGCGACCATCATAGCTATGCAGCCCTAAAAAGTGGCGCAAACGCGCTTCCTCCCCTGACCTAGTCTTACTTTAGACAATTCAGTCATTAAAAAGGGAATGCTGCCTAATTTTAAGTAACTAAAAATTAGAACTGAGCCTTAAGTAGGATAATACCTTCCTCTGCTATGAAGGGGATTAACCCCTAAGTCTCCAAATCTCCTGACTATGTGCCTGCATACTGCCTAAACATCCATAAGGATATGTCCCATATAAAAGCAGAGGGTCTTAACCCTTTCAGTGCCAGCCTTCTAACCCCAGAAGAACAAAAAGGCACTTACCTGCATTCTAGCCGTCCGGCAGTCAGACGACTCACAAAGTATGAGAGGATGCCGCTCCTCACAGAGACCTGTGTAAAAAGAAAGACAGAGTAAGCGCTTATTCAGGCTTTCTATACCAGGGCAGCAACATGTTAGGAACTTGTACAGTGGGCTTTGCTGCGTTTTCCTTACTGCTTTAAAGCTACCACAGGCCTGCTGAAGAGACTAACATGGCGTACAGCTGTACCCAAATTGTGATGGAAGATCAGAGCAATCCTGCCCTGACTTAAGGAACATCAGTTTGCATCAAAAATTACAGGGAACACATTCTATTTTACATCGCTTAACCTGTGCTTCCACATGTGGTCTATTTGACATGCAAGTTATGTGGCATACAATATGTAGGTCGCACCTGTAGAGTCATACGCACTAGATGGAACGAACACTATCGAAATATGAAAAAAAACTTGAAAAATCATATAGTGTCCCTAGACATTGCAATTTAGCACACAAAGGAGACCTTAACATTTATGATATAACTCCCATTGAATTTATTCCAGTCTCAAATTTATATAATAGGTTCAGTAGATTGCGCCAGCGTGAGACCTTTTGGATCTATCAACTGGGCCAAATGGTCTTAACATCAATATGGACCTGGCTGCGTTCAGTTAATAATGCACATAGATTTTATATTCACTTATATTATTAGTAGTAAACACTTATTGCAAAACATTGCATCAGCTAACGTAGGGGAGACTTGTAACTATGTATATCTATTTTTCTATATTAAACACTTTCTGTGAAGGAACTAGTCACTTATAAAAACATAATTTATGCTTACCTGATAAATTCCTTTCTTCTGTTGTGTGATCAGTCCACGGGTCATCATTACTTCTGGGATATAACTCCTCCCCAACAGGAAATGCAAGAGGATTCACCCAGCAGAGCTGCATATAGCTCCTCCCCTCTACGTCACTCCCAGTCATTCGACCAAGAATCAACGAGAAAGGAGAAACCAAGGGTGAAGTGGTGACTGGAGTATAATTTAAAAGATATTTACCTGCATTAAAAAACAGGGCGGGCCGTGGACTGATCACACAACAGAAGAAAGGAATTTATCAGGTAAGCATAAATTATGTTTTCTTCTGTTATGTGTGATCAGTCCACGGGTCATCATTACTTCTGGGATACCAATACCAAAGCAAAAGTACACGGATGACGGGAGGGATAGGCAGGCTCATTATACAGAAGGAACCACTGCCTGAAGAACCTCTCCCCCAAAAATAGCCTCCGAAGAAGCAAAAGTGTCAAATTTGAAAAATTTGGAAAAAGTATGAAGCGAAGACCAAGTTGCAGCCTTGCAAATCTGTTCAACAGAGGCCTCATTCTTAAAGGCCCAAGTGGAAGCCACAGCTCTAGTAGAATGAGCTGTAATTCTTTCAGGAGGCTGCTGTCCAGCAGTCTCATAGGCTAAACGAATTATGCTACGAAGCCAGAAGGAGAGAGAGGTAGCCGAAGCCTTATGACCTCTCCTCTGACCAGAGTACACGACAAACAGGGAAGACGTTTGTCGAAAATCCTTAGTTGCCTGCAAGTAGAACTTGAGGGCACGAACTACATCTAGATTGTGTAGAAGACGTTCCTTCTTTGAAGAAGGATTCGGGCACAGGGAAGGCACCACGATCTCTTGATTGATGTTCCTGTTAGTGACTACCTTAGGTAAGAACCCAGGTTTTGTACGCAGAACTACCTTATCTGAATGAAAAATCAAATAAGGAGAATCACAATGTAAAGCTGATAACTCAGAGACTCTCCGAGCCGAAGAAATAGCCATTAAAAATAACACTTTCCAAGATAACAACTTTATATCAATGGAATGAAGGGGTTCAAACGGAACTCCTTGTAGAACGTTAAGAACAAGGTTTAAACTCCATGGCGGAGCAACAGTTTTAAACACAGGCTTGATCCTAGCTAAAGCCTGACAAAAGGCCTGGACGTCTGGATTTTCTGACAGACGCCTGTGTAACAAGATGGACAGAGCTGAGATCTGTCCCTTTAATGAGCTAGCCGATAAACCCTTTTCTAAACCTTCTTGTAGAAAGGACAATATCCTAGGAATCCTAACCTTACTCCAGGAGTAACCTTTGGATTCGCACCAGTATAGGTATTTACGCCATATCTTATGGTAAATCCTTCTGGTAACAGGCTTCCTAGCCTGTATCAGGGTATCAATAACCGACTCAGAAAACCCACGTTTTGATAAAATCAAGCGTTCAATTTCCAAGCAGTCAGCTTCAGAGAAGTTAGATTTTGATGTTTGAATGGACCCTGTATCAGAAGGTCCTGTCTTAGAGGTAGAGACCAAGGCGGACAGGATGACATGTCCACTAGATCTGCATACCAAGTCCTGCGTGGCCATGCAGGCGCTATTAGAATCACTGATGCTCTCTCCTGTTTGATTTTGGCAATCAATCGAGGAAGCAGCGGGAAGGGTGGAAACACATAAGCCATCCCGAAGTTCCAAGGTGCTGTCAAAGCATCTATCAGAACCGCTCCCGGATCCCTGGATCTGGACCCGTAGCGAGGAAGTTTGGCGTTCTGGCGAGACGCCATGAGATCTATCTCTGGTTTGCCCCAACGTCGAAGTATTTGGGCAAAGACCTCCGGATGAAGTTCCCACTCCCCCGGATGAAAGGTCTGGCGACTCAAGAAATCCGCCTCCCAGTTCTCCACTCCCGGGATGTGGATTGCTGACAGGTGGCAAGAGTGAGACTCTGCCCAGCGAATTATCTTTGATACTTCCATCATTGCTAGGGAGCTTCTTGTCCCTCCCTGATGGTTGATGTAAGCTACAGTCGTGATGTTGTCCGACTGAAACCTGATGAACCCCCGAGTTTTTAACTGGGGCCAAGCCAGAAGGGCATTGAGAACTGCTCTCAATTCCAGAATGTTTATTGGCAGGAGACTTTCCTCCTGACTCCATTGTCCCTGAGCCTTCAGAGAATTCCAGACAGCGCCCCAACCTAGTAGACTGGCGTCTGTTGTTACAATTGTCCAGTCCGGCCTGCTGAATGGCATCCCCCTGGACAGATGTGGCCGAGAAAGCCACCATAGAAGAGAGTTTCTGGTCTCTCGATCCAGATTCAGAGTAGGGGACAAGTCTGAGTAATCCCCATTCCACTGACTCAGCATGCACAATTGCAGCGGTCTGAGATGTAGACGTGCAAAGGGTACTATGTCCATTGCTGCTACCATTAAGCCGATCACCTCCATGCATTGAGCTACTGACGGGAGTTGAATGGAATGAAGGACACGGCATGCATTTAGAAGCTTTGTTAATCTGTCTTCTGTCAGATAAATCTTCATTTCTACAGAATCTATAAGAGTCCCCAAGAATGGAACTCTTGTGAGAGGAAAGAGAGAACTCTTCTTTTCGTTCACTTTCCATCCATGCGACCTTAGAAATGCCAGAACTAACTCTGTATGAGATTTGGCAGTTTGAAAGCTTGAAGCTTGTATCAGAATGTCGTCTAGGTACGGAGCTACCGAAATTCCTCGCGGTCTTAGTACCGCCAGAAGGGCACCCAGAACCTTTGTGAAGATTCTTGGAGCCGTAGCCAATCCGAATGGAAGAGCTACAAACTGGTAATGCCTGTCTAAGAAGGCAAACCTTAGATACCGGTAATGATCTTTGTGAATCGGTATGTGAAGGTAAGCATCCTTTAAATCCACTGTGGTCATGTACTGACCCTTTTGGATCATGGGTAAGATTGTCCGAATAGTTTCCATTTTGAACGATGGAACTCTTAGGAATTTGTTTAGGATCTTTAAATCCAAGATTGGCCTGAAAGTTCCCTCTTTTTTGGGAACCACAAACAGGTTTGAGTAAAACCCTTGTCCTTGTTCCGACCGCGGAACCGGATGGATCACTCCCATTAATAACAGATCTTGTACACAGCGTAGAAACGCTTCTTTCTTTATCTGGTTTGTTGACAACCTTGACAGATGAAATCTCCCTCTTGGGGGAGAGAATTTGAAGTCTAGAAGGTATCCCTGAGATATGATCTCTAGCGCCCAGGGATCCTGAACATCTCTTGCCCAAGCCTGGGCGAAGAGAGAGAGTCTGCCCCCCACTAGATCCGGTCCCGGATCGGGGGCCCTCGGTTCATGCTGTCTTTGGGGCAGCAGCAGGTTTCCTGGCCTGCTTGCCCTTGTTCCAGGACTGGGTAGGTTTCCAGCCTTGTCTGTAACGAGCAACAGCTCCTTCCTGTTTTGGTGCAGTGGAAGTTGGTGCTGCTCCTGCTTTGAAATTCCGAAAGGGACGAAAATTAGACTGTCTAGCCTTAGCTTTGGCTTTGTCTTGAGGCAGGGCGTGGCCCTTACCTCCTGTAATGTCAGCGATAATTTCTTTCAAACCGGGCCCAAATAAAGTTTGCCCCTTGAAAGGTATATTAAGTAATTTGGACTTAGAAGTTACATCAGCTGACCAGGATTTTAGCCACAGCGCCCTACGTGCCTGAATGGCGAATCCTGAGTTCTTAGCCGTAAGTTTGGTTAAATGTACTACGGCCTCCGAAATGAATGAATTAGCTAGTTTAAGGACTCTAAGCCTGTCCGTAATGTCGTCCAGCGTAGCTGAACTAAGGTTCTCTTCCAGAGACTCAATCCAAAATGCTGCCGCAGCCGTAATCGGCGCGATGCATGCAAGGGGTTGCAATATAAAACCTTGTTGAACAAACATTTTCTTAAGGTAACCCTCTAATTTTTTATCCATTGGATCTGAAAAAGCACAGCTATCCTCTACCGGGATAGTGGTACGCTTAGCTAAAGTAGAAACTGCTCCCTCCACCTTAGGGACCGTTTGCCATAAGTCCCGTGTGGTGGCGTCTATTGGAAACATCTTTCTAAATATTGGAGGGGGTGAGAACGGCACACCGGGTCTATCCCACTCCTTAGTAACAATTTCAGTTAGTCTCTTAGGTATAGGAAAAACGTCAGTACTCGCCGGTACCGCAAAGTATTTATCCAACCTACACAATTTCTCTGGTATTGCAACAGTGTTACAATCATTAAGAGCCGCTAAAACCTCCCCTAGTAATACACGGAGGTTCTCCAATTTAAATTTAAAATTTGAAATATCTGAATCCAATCTGTTTGGATCAGAACCGTCACCCACAGAATGAAGCTCTCCGTCCTCATGCTCTGCAAGCTGTGACGCAGTATCAGACATGGCCCTAGTATTATCAGCGCACTCTGTTCTCACCCCAGAGTGATCACGCTTGCCTCTTAGTTCTGGTAATTTAGCCAAAACTTCGGTCATAACAGTAGCCATATCTTGTAATGTTATCTGTAATGGCCGCCCAGATGTACTAGGCGCCACAATATCACGCACCTCCCGGGCGGGAGATGCAGGTACTGACACGTGAGGCGAGTTAGTCGGCATAACTCTCCCCTCGCTGTTTGGTGAAATTTGTTCAATTTGTACAGATTGGCTTTTATTTAAAGTAGCATCAATACAGTTAGTACATAAATTTCTATTGGGCTCCACCTTGGCATTGGAACAAATGACACAGGTATCTTCCTCTGAATCAGACATGTTTAACACACTAGCAATAAACTTGCAACTTGGTTACAATCTTATTTAACAAAAACGTACTGTGCCTCAAAGAAGCACTAAACGATTAAATGACAGTTGAAATAATGAACTGAAAAAACAGTTATAGCATCAATCCTTAAAATCAACACAACTTTTAGCAAAGGTTTGTTCCCATTAGTAAAGTAACAATAATTAAATTTGAAGCATAAAAATTACAGATTAACGTTTTTAATCACAGTCAATATATAAGTCTCACAGCTCTGCTGAGAGAATCTACCTCCCTCCAAAGAAGTTTGAAGACCCCTGAGTTCTGTTAGAGATGAACCGGATCATGCAGGAAATACAAGAGTAACTGACTGGAAATTTTTGATGCGTAGCAAAGAGCGCCAAAAACGGCCCCTCCCCCTCACCCCAAACATTTATTCACTCAGTACCTCAGAAAATGCAAACGATTCTACATTCCAGCAAAAACGTTTAACATAATAAATACCTATTAAAAGGTTTAATGTACTTTTAACAGAGTAATTCCAGTGAAATACCATCCCCAGAATACTGAAGTGTAGAGTATACATACATGTCATTATAACGGTATGGCAGGATTTTCTCATCAATTCCATTCAGAAAATAAAAACATAATTTATGCTTACCTGATAAATTCCTTTCTTCTGTTGTGCGATCAGTCCACGGGTCATCATTACTTCTGGGATATAACTCCTCCCCAACAGGAAATGCAAGAGGATTCACCCAGCAGAGCTGATATAGCTCCTCCCCTCTACGTCAGTCCCAGTCATTCGACCAAGAATCAACGAGAAAGGAGTAACCAAGGGTGAAGTGGTGACTGGAGTATAATTTAAAAGATATTTACCTGCCTTAAAAAACAGGGCGGGCCGTGGACTGATCGCACAACAGAAGAAAGGAATTTATCAGGTAAGCATAAATTATGTTTTCTTCTGTTATGTGCGATCAGTCCACGGGTCATCATTACTTCTGGGATACCAATACCAAAGCAAAAGTACACGGATGACGGGAGGGATAGGCAGGCTCATTATACAGAAGGAACCACTGCCTGAAGAACCTTTCTCCCAAAAATAGCCTCCGAAGAAGCAAAAGTGTCAAATTTGTAAAATTTGGAAAAAGTATGAAGCGAAGACCAAGTTGCAGCCTTGCAAATCTGTTCAACAGAGGCCTCATTCTTAAAGGCCCAAGTGGAAGCCACAGCTCTAGTGGAATGAGCTGTAATTCTTTCAGGAGGCTGCTGTCCAGCAGTCTCATAGGCTAAACGTATTATGCTACGAAGCCAAAAAGAGAGAGAGGTAGCAGAAGCTTTTTGACCTCTCCTCTGTCCAGAATAAACGACAAACAGGGAAGAAGTTTGGCGAAAATTTTTAGTTGCCTGCAAGTAGAACTTGAGGGCACGAACTACATCCAGATTGTGTAGAAGACGTTCCTTCTTTGAAGAAGGATTTGGACACAAGGATGGAACAACAATCTCTTGATTGATATTCCTGTTAGTAACTACCTTAGGTAAGAACCCAGGTTTAGTACGCAGAACTACCTTATCTGTGTGAAAAATCAGATAAGGAGAATCACAATGTAATGCTGATAACTCAGAGACTCTTCGAGCCGAGGAAATAGCCATTAAAAACAGAACTTTCCAAGATAAAAATTTTATATCAATGGAATGAAGGGGTTCAAATGGAACACCTTGTAAAACGTTAAGAACTAAGTTTAAACTCCATGGCGGAGCAACGGCTTTAAACACAGGCTTGATCCTAGCTAAAGCTTGACAAAAAGCCTGGACGTCTGGATTTTCTGACAGACGCCTGTGTAACAAGATGGACAGAGCTGAAATCTGTCCCTTTAATGAACTAGCCGATAAACCCTTTTCTAAACCTTCTTGTAGAAAAGACAATATCCTAGGGATCCTAACCTTACTCCAGGAGTAACGTTTGGATTCGCACCAGTATAGGTATTTGCGCCATATTTTATGGTAAATCTTTCTGGTAACAGGCTTCCTAGCCTGGATCAGGGTATCAATAACCGACTCAGAAAAACCACGCTTTGATAAAATCAAGCGTTCAATTTCCAAGCAGTCAGTTTCAGAGAAGTTAGATTTTGATGTTTGAATGGACCCTGTATCAGAAGGTCCTGTCTTAGAGGTAGAGACCAAGGTGGACAGGATGACATGTCCACTAGATCTGCATACCAAGTCCTGCGTGGCCATGCAGGCGCTATTAGAATCACAGATGCTCTCTCTTGTTTGATTTTCGCAATCAATCGAGGAAGCAGCGGGAAGGGTGGAAACACATAAGCCATCCCGAAGTTCCAAGGTGCTGTCAAAGCATCTATCAGAACCGCTCCCGGATCCCTGGATCTGGACCCGTAGTGAGGAAGTTTGGCGTTCTGGCGAGACGCCATGAGATCTATCTCTGGTTTGCCCCTGAAGTATTTGGGCAAAAATCTCCGGATGAAGTTCCCACTCTCCCGGATGAAAAGTCTGGCGACTCAAGAAATCCGCCTCCCAGTTCTCCACTCCCGGGATGTGGATTGCTGACAGGTGGCAAGAGTGAGACTCTGCCCAGCGAATTATCTTTGATACTTCCATCATTGCTAGGGAGCTTCTTGTCCCTCCCTGATGGTTGATGTAAGCTACAGTCGTGATATTGTCCGACTGAAACCTGATGAACCCCTGAGTTGTTAATTGGGGCCAAGCCAGAAGGGCATTGAGAACTGCTCTCAATTCCAGAATGTTTATTGGAAGGAGACTCTCCTCCTGATTCCATAATCCCTGAGCCTTCAGAGAATTCCAGACAGCGCCCCAACCTAGTAGGCTGGCGTCTGTTGTTACAATTGTCCAGTCTGGCCTGCTGAATGGCATCCCCCTGGACAGGTGTGGCCGATAAAGCCACCATAGAAGAGAATTTCTGGTCTCTTGATTCAGATTCAGGGTAGGGGACAAATCTGAGTAATCCCCCTTCCACTGACTTAGCATGCACAATTGCAGCGGTCTGAGGTGTAGGCGTGCAAAAGGTACTATGTCCATTGCCGCTACCATTAAGCCGATCACCTCCATGCATTGAGCCACTGACGGGTGTTGAATGGAATGAAGGACACGGCATGCATCCTGAAGCCTTGTTAACCTGTCTTCTGTCAGGTAAATCTTCATTTCTACAGAATCTATAAGAGTCCCCAAGAATGGAACTCTTGTGAGAGGAAAAAGAGAACTTTTCTTTTCGTTCACTTTCCATCCATGCGACCTTAGAAATGCCAGAACTAACTCTGTATGAGACTTGGCAGTTTGGAAGCTTGAAGCCTGTATTAGAATGTCGTCTAGGTACGGAGCTACCGAAATCCCTCGCGGTCTTAGAACCGTCAGAAGGGCACCCAGAACCTTTGTGAAGATTCTTGGGGCCGTAGCCAATCCGAATGGAAGAGCTACAAACTGGTAGTGCCTGTCTAGGAAGGCAAACCGTAGATACCGTTGATGATCTTTGTGAATCGGTATGTGAAGGTAAGCATCTTTTAAATCCACTGTGGTCATGTACTGACCCTTTTGGATCATAGGTAAGATTGTCCGAATAGTTTCCATTTTGAACGATGGAACTCTTAGGAATTTGTTTAGAATCTTTAAATCTAAGATTGGCCTGAAAGTTCCCTCTTTTTTGGGAACCACAAACAGGTTTGAGTAGAACCCTTGTCCTTGTTCCGACCGCGGAACTGGATGGATCACTCCCATTAATAACAGATCTTGTACACAGCGTAGAAACGCTTCTTTCTTTATCTGGTTTGTTGACAACCTTGACAGATGAAATCTCCCTTTTGGGGGAGATAATTTGAAGTCTAGAAGGTATCCCTGAGATATGATCTCCAGCGCCCAGGGATCCTGAACATCTCTTGCCCAGGCTTGAGCGAAGAGAGAAAGTCTGCCCCCCACTAGATCCGGTCCCGGATCGGGGGCTCTCGGTTCATGCTGTCTTTGGGGCAGCAGCAGGTTTCCTGGCCTGTTTGCCCTTATTCCAGGACTGGTTAGGTTTCCAGCCTTGCCTGTAACGAGCAACAGCTCCTTCCTGTTTTGGTGCAGTGGAGGTTGACGCTGCTCCAGTTTTGAAATTCCGAAAGGGACGAAAATTAGACTGTCTAGCCTTAGCTTTGGCTTTGTCTTGAGGTAGGGCGTGGCCCTTACCTCCTGTAATGTCAGCGATAATTTCTTTCAACCTGGGCCCAAATAAAGACTGCCCCTTGAAAGGTATATTAAGTAATTTGGACTTAGAAGTAACATCAGCTGACCAGGATTTTAGCCACAGTGCTCTACGTGCCTGTATGGCGAATCCAGAGTTCTTAGCCGTAAGTTTGGTTAAATGTACTACGGCCTCCGAAATGAATGAATTGGCTAGTTTAAGGACTCTAAGCCTGTCCATAATATCATCTAGCGTAGATGAACTAAGGTTCTCTTCCAGAGACTCAATCCAAAATGCTGCCGCAGCCGTAATCGGCGCGATACATGCAAGGGGTTGTAATATAAGACCTTGTTGAACAAACATTTTCTTAAGGTAACCCTCTAATTTTTTATCCATTGGATCTGAAAAAGCACAGCTATCCTCTACCGGGATAGTGGTACGCTTAGCTAAAGTAGAAACTGCTCCCTCCACCTTAGGGACCGTTTGCCATAAGTCCCGAGTAGTGGCGTCTATTGGAAACATCTTTCTAAATATTGGAGGGGGTGAGAACGGCACACCGGGTCTATCCCACTCCTTAGTAACAATTTCAGTTAATCTCTTAGGTATAGGAAAAACGTCAGTACTCGCCGGTACCGCAAAGTATTTATCCAACCTACACAGTTTCTCTGGTATTGCAATGGTGTTACAATCATTGAGAGCTGCTAAGACCTCCCCTAGTAATGCACGGAGGTTCTCCAATTTAAATTTAAAATTTGAAATATCTGAATCCAATCTGTTTGGATCAGAACCGTCACCCACAGAATGAAGCTCTCCGTCCTCATGCTCTGCAAGCTGTGACGCAGTATCAGACATGGCCCTAGTATTGTCAGCGCACTCTGTTCTCACCCCAGAGTGATCACGCTTGCCTCTTAGTTCTGGTAATTTAGACAAAACTTCAGTCATAACAGTAGCCATATCATGTAATGTTATCTGTAATGGCCGCCCAGATGTATAAGGCGCCATAATATCACGCACCTCCCGGGCGGGAGATGCAGGTACTGCCGCGTGAGGCGAGTTAGTCGGCATAACTCTCCCCTCGCAGTTTGGTGAAATTTGTTCACATTGTACAGATTGACTTTTATTTAAAGTAGCATCAATACAGTTAGTACATAAATTTCTATTGGGCTCCACCTTGGCATAGGAACAAATGACACAGATATTTTCCTCTGAGTCAGACATGTTTAACACACTAGCAATAACTTGCAACCTGGTTATAATCTTTTTTAGCAAAAACGTACTGTGCCTCAAAGAGGTACTTAAACGATTAAATGACAGTTGAGATAATGAACTGAAAAACAGTTAAAGCATCAAGTTTAAAATAACACAACTTTTAGCAAAGGTTTGTTCCCATTAGTAAATAACTAAATTTGACATAAAAAATTATAGAGTAACGTTTATATTCACAGTCAATAAAAATTCTCACAGCTCTGCTGAGAGAATGTACCTCCCTTCAAAGAAGTTTGAAGACCCCTGAGATCTGTCAGTGAACCGGATCATGCAGGAAATATAATAGTAGCTGACTGGAATATTTTGATGCGTAGCAAAAGAGCGCCAAAAACGGCCCCTCCCTCTCACACACAGCAGTGAGGAGAAACGAAACTGTCACAATTTAAAGCAGACAATTGCCAAGTGGAAAATAATGCCCAAACATTTATTTACTCAGTACCTCAGCAATGTAAACGATTCTACATTCCAGCAAAAACGTTTAACATGACATATTTATTAAAAGGATTAGTGACCTTTAACAGAGTAGTTCCGGTGAAAAACCATTCCCAGAATACTGAAGTGTATACATACATGTCATTATAACGGTATAGCAGGATTTTTTCATCAATTCCATTCAGAAAATAAAAACTGCTACATACCTCAATGCAGATTCATCTGCCCGCTGTCCCCTGATCTGAAGTCTTTACCTCCCTCAGATGGCCGAGAACAGCAATATGATCTTAACTACTCCGGTTAAAATCATAGTAGAAAACTCTGGTAGATTCTTCTTCAAACTCTGCCAGAGAAGTAATAACACGCTCCGGTGCTATTGTAAAATAACAAACTTTTGATTGAAGTCATAAAAACTAAGTATAATCACCATAGTCCTCTCACACATCCTATCTAGTCGTTGGGTGCAAGAGAATGACTGGGACTGACGTAGAGGGGAGGAGCTATATCAGCTCTGCTGGGTGAATCCTCTTGCATTTCCTGTTGGGGAGGAGTTATATCCCAGAAGTAATGATGACCCGTGGACTGATCGCACATAACAGAAGAAAACTGCTACATACCTCAATGCAGATTCATCTGCCCGCTGTCCCCTGATCTGAAGCTTTTACCTCCCTCAGATGGCCGAGAAACAGCAATATGATCTTAACTACTCCGGTTAAAATCATAGTAAAAACTCTGGTAGATTCTTCTTCAAACTCTGCCAGAGAGGCAATAACACGCTCCGGTGCTATTGTAAAATAACAAACTTTTGATTGAAGTTATAAAAACTAAGTATAATCACCATAGTCCTCTCACACATCCTATCTAGTCGTTGGGTGCAAGAGAATGACTGGGAGTGACGTAGAGGGGAGGAGCTATATGCAGCTCTGCTGGGTGAATCCTCTTGCATTTCCTGTTGGGGAGGAGTTATATCCCAGAAGTAATGATGACCCGTGGACTGATCACACATAACAGAAGAAAATTATTTATCTAGTACTGTAGTGAACACGAGAGATTTACATATTTGGTTATTACAATAACCATATATATTCGGCACATGTGAGATATTGTGAGCGCATAATATGAGATATTTATGGTTGTGGTTATTATATATAACCATATATTTTCTTGTCAGTATAGTCTTTAGATCTTATACCCACAAATAATAATATAATTAAAAATGTATAGCTTAAAATGTTTTGTCTTATCACTTAACTGCACTTTCTGTATATTTTGTATACTAATTATTTTGTTATATATATTTTTCACATATTAGATTAGTATTATTCGAGCATAGTGTAATACACAACTTTGCCTTTAAATACATATTAGGTCAAGTATCTAATGTATTATAACTTTGGAGCAAATAACCCCTATATGTATAAGAAGATGCAATTTGAACTCTTATAATGTTCAATTTAAATAAAAATCTATTTTGACAGATACCCTGTCATAACGAATTATCGTCATGACAATTGATAAATCAGGATTAGAGTTCACAATTATCACTATTCCATTGGCTACCTTAGAAAGAGCCGGATGTAAACTAAATACATGTGTTATCTACGATCATAAACCATTACAAGCTGCATCGCTCACACTACCAAATCTGATACCCTAGTTGATGCATTGGACTCTTAGAAGTCATTGCACTTCTGAGAACTAGGCTCAGTTAGACTAAGTATGGGATCTTACGATCGCATTATAATATTAGATATATTAGTGGATGTGTAATAGACTCTTAAAAGCCGCTACACTATTGAGTAGTGGGCTTTAGCATAATGATTATGGGATTTACCAATCATATTATATTACTATATCGGTTATTTAAATACAAATAAAGATAAAAACCGTATCGCTGGCCAATAGTATCCTCCCCTAACACACACACCCTTCAGCTGACGCGTACAAGGACGTAGCTTGATATGTATGATTGTAATACAGTTTTAGAATACAAGAATTGTAGATTTAGACTTATTGGGTCAGATTTTTTGGTATTGAATTATTGACATTAAATGGTCTTTTTTAAATGTAAATGTTTATGACTCAATTTTTAATTTTGTAACACGCCACTCCTGTGAGGTCATGTGACCTATAGGGGGGCATGATTTTAGCAACCCTTTCATTGGTTGCAGATGTGTATTTAATGTAGCAAGTATCAAATGTTTGTATCAGCCTGATGAAACAGTAGTAATACTGAGAAGCGTGTTGCTGCGCATCTTGGTGTTTAATAAAACACTTGTTTTTATTTAACTTGCTACTTTGAGTGACCTTTCCACCACCGGTTGGTTTGTAGCAGTAAGGAGGCCTACCGATCATCCCTGTTACTGCGAGCGAAGAGGCACTATCATACTCTGTTTCCTGCACTGAGAGGAGAGAGTTTAGCCATACAACTCTAAGGATCCGGTCTGCCCAGTTTGCACTACATTACAGTGCTACACCAAATGTGAGTGTTTACTATTCAGCATATGATTGTATGGTACATCCTGCAGAATTACGATATGTGGCGCCTTCGATTTTTTTCTAGAATATATATATATATATATATATATATATATATATATAATTTATTTATTTTTTCTATCATAGTGATAGCACCTTTATTTACACCTGTGAGTGTTTTTTTCTAAACTTTCTAATATACTTTCATTGGTTAATTTTGTCTCCTGTTCCTGTAATTTAAATCTGGAGAAATTTTTTTTTTTTTAAATTCCATTGAGTTTCTATAAAGAAATGGACGCCGCTATGTCTAAACTTGAGTTTTAAGCTTATCTTTCTGTCTTGCTGCAAACAATTAGGGACATATATAAAACCAGCAATAAAACAGACTAGTATAAACAAGGTTAGAGACATGAAACCCAGAATTTTTCTTTTATTATTTAGTTTCCAATTTACTTCTATTATCTAATTAGCTTTCTTCTCTTGAAATCTTTTGTTGCGAAGCATACCTAGGTAGGCTCAGGAGCAGCAATGCATTACTGGGAGCTGCACATATATGCCTTGTCACTGTCTCAGCTAGCTCCCACTGGTGCAATACGCAATACTTCCCCCTCAAATGATACCAAAATAATTAAACAAATTTGATAATAGAAGAAAATTGGAAAGTTGTTTAAAACAATATGCTATATCTAAATCATGAAAGCAGGAACCTACAAACTATTTCTGTATTAACAGAATGGCTCTCTTTCAGAGGATTAAAAAATCCAAATCCTATTCAGATACATTTCTCAATTGCCACAAAGACTAAGGGGCCTATCTATCAAGCTCCAAATGGAGCTTGATGCCCCGTTTTTCTGGCGAGCTCAATAACCTGTCCGCCTGCTCTGAGCAGGCGGACAGACATCGCCGCAATTCAACCCGATCGATTACGATCGGGTTGATTGACACCTCCCTGCTGGCGGCCGATTGGCCGCGAGTCAGCAGGGGGCGGCGTTGCACCAGCAGCTCACAAGAGTCAGCAGGGGGCAGCGTTGCACCAGCAGCTCTTGTGAGCTGCTGGTGCAATGTGAAATGCGGGGAGCGTATTGCTCTGTGCATTTAGCGAGGTCTTGCGGACCTGATCCGCACTGTCGGATCAGGTCCGCAAGACCTTTAATAAATAGAGGCCTAGATGTCTTTTACCAAAGTATTTAGGTTTAAGTCTGGAGATACTTCAGCATTTGTCTTTGTGGGCTCTCCAACATTTACAAGCTTGCACTTGCAATTCTGCTGAAACTTGGGTTTGCTCCCATATTAGTATGTGGTGTACCTGTGTATTAAAGGAACACTACAGCCAAAATTCCACTTACATGATTCAGATAGAGCAAACAATTTTTAACAACTTTCCAATTCACTTCCAGTATCAGAATGTGCAGTCTTTTTTAATGCACCAACTACTACTGAGCATGTGCAAGAATTCACTGTGTATACATATGCTTTTTGTGATTGGCTGATGGTTGTCACAAGAGGCAAGGGAAAGAAAATGGAACTTTGAAATTTGTCAGGAAAAAAAAAAAAAATCTACTACTCATTTGAAACAAACTAATTTGCTTTTGGGTTGTATTTTTAAAATACATTTCTAGATTATGCAATTCTACTGTATTTAATGGTCCTTTAACTCAATATCATTAACCCCTTAATGACCAAAGCACTTTTCCATTTTCTGTCCGTTGGGGACCAAGGCTATTTTTACATTTTTGCGTTGTTTGTATTTAGCTGTATTTTCCTCTTACTCATTTACTGTACCCACACATATTATATACTGTTTTTCTCGCCATTAAATGGACTTTCTAAAGATACCATTATTTTCATCATATCTTATAATTTACTATAAAAAATTTTTTTATAAAATGAGTAAAAAATGGAAAAAAAACCCACTTTTTCTAACTTTGACCCCCCAAATCTGTTACACATCTACAACCACCAAAAAACACCCATGCTAAATAGTTTCTAAATTGTCCTGAGTTTAGAAATACCCAATGTTTACATGTTCTTTGCAAGTTATAAGGCAATAAATACAAGTAGCACTTTGCTATTTCCAAACCACTTTTTTTTCAAAATTAGCGCTAGTTACATTAGAACACTGATTACTTTCAGGAATCCCTGAATATCCCTTGACATGTATATATCTTTTTTTTAGAAGACATCCCAAAGTATTGATCTAGGCCCATTTTGGTATATTTCATGCCACCATTTCACCGCCAAATGTGATCAAATAAAAAAAATAGTTAACTTTTTCACAAATTTTTTCACAAACTTTAGGTTTCTCACTGAAATTATTTACAAACAATTTGTGCAATTATGGCATAAATGGTTGTAAATGCTTCTCTGGGATCCCCTTTGTTCAGAAGCAGACATGTATGGCTTTGGTGTTGCTTTGTGGTAATTATAAGGCCGCTAGATGCCACTGTGCACCACACGTGTATTATGCCCAGAAGTGAAGGGGTTAATTAGGGAGCTTGTAGGGTTAATTTTAGCTTTAGCGTAGTGTAGTAGACAACCCCAAGTATTGATCTAGGCCCATTTTGGTATATTTCATTCCACCATTTCACCGCCAAATGCGATAAAAAAAATAAAAAAAAAGTTACATTTTTCACAATTTTAGGTTTCTCACTGAAATTATTTACAAACAGCTTGTGCAATTATGGCACAAATGGTTGTAAATGCTTCTCTGGGTTCCCCTTTGTTCAAAAATAGACATATGGCTTTGGCTTTGCTTTTTGGTAATTAGAAGGCCGCTAAATGCTGCTGCGCATCACACGTGTGTTGTGTCTAGCAGTGAATGGGGTTAATTCGGGAGCTTGCAGGGTTAATTTTAGCTTTAGTGTAGAGAACAGCCTCCCACCTGACACATCATACCCCCTGATCCCTCCCAAACAGCTCTTTCCTCCCCCACCCCCACAATTGTCCCCGCCATCTTAAGTACTGGCAGAAAGTCTGCCAGTACTAAAATAAAAGGGTTATTTTTTTTGTTAAAGCCATATTCTGGTGTGTAGGATCCCCCCTTAGGCCCCAACCCCCTTGATTCCCCCCCCCCCCGAAAACTCTCTAACCCTCCCCCTCTACCTAATTTGTGCCATCTTTGGTACTGGCAGCTGTCTGCCAGTACCGAGTTTACAATAAAATGTTAATTTTTTTTGCCTTTCCCCCCTATTTTCCCTATAGTGTAGCGCCCCCCCCCCCCAAAGACTAACCTCCCACCCCCTCCCTGATCCCTTAGATCCGAATTTCCTCCTCTCCCCCACCTAACTTGTGAAAATGTTCCATAGTATAGTGGTTCCTGCCTCGTGCATGAGCGCACCCCCGCAGCACCCCCCCGGTGACCCTGCCCCCGGTGACCCCGCCCCCCCTTACTACTGGACTTCACCGATGGCCTCCCACCCACCAACGATCACGGCCATTGATGTCCAATGCAGAGAGGGCCACAGAGTGTCTCTCTCTGCATCGGATGGCCAAGTAGTGTTATTGCAGGATGCCTCAATATCGAAGCATCACTGCAATAACATGAAAGCGTCTGGAAGCGATCAGGATTGCTTCCACCGCTTTCAAAGACCGACGACGTACAGGGTACATCCTCTGACGTTAACTTTATTTTTTTGGAGGACATACCCCATATGTCGGTCATTAAGGGGTTAAAGGGACACTGAACCCTAATTTTTTCTTTTGTGATTCAGATAGAGCATGCAATTTTAAGCAACTTTCTAATTTACTCCTATTATCAATTTTTCTTCGTTCTCTTGCTATCTTTATTTGAAAAAGAAGGCATCTACGCTATTTTTTGGTTCAGAACCCTGGACAGAGCTTGTTTATTGTGGGTGAATTTATCCACCAATCAGCAAGAACAACCCAGGTTGTTCACCGAAAATGGGCCGGCATCTAAACTTACATTCTTGCATTTCAAATAAAGATACCAAGAGAATGAAGAAAATTTGATATGAGTAAATTAGAAAGTTGCTCAAAATTGCATGCTCTATCTGAACCACAAAAGAAAAAAATTGGCTTCTGTGTCCCTTTAACCTTAGCATAAATGCGTAACACGTGACAAACTAGACTTACAACACAACAAAAAACAGCATTTTTCCCAAAAATAAAAGCATGGGTGATGAACAGATGCTTAATAAAAGTAAAGATTCCAGTCTTTAAAAGCACAAATCTATCAGCGAATCTGGCACTCTTTAGTCTACCGGTAGGAAATAAACAATATTTAAAATGTATGGTAAACTAGTATGGACTTAAGTATTTTTTCAAGCCAACCTTTACGTATTCTTGCTGTTTGCTTGCAGACTGGCGAATGGACTTAGAGTCTTTAGGTGTTTGGGAAGACTTCAAAGAACTTGGTGTCTGATATGCAGTTCTAGCTTGAGATTGAACAGATTTTAGGGCGGAACGGGTTAAAAGGTTTAATCTTGTTGCAGCATCTTCAGACGACAGGTGTCGTCCTTGCTAAGAGATAAAAAAAAAAGGTTAAGCAAAATGTTCTTTTTACATGATTTAAGCATAAGAGGCAATAGCACTGTGTGGTATGTGCTCAAAAGCAATGTTTTAGCTCACTGTGCCATTGTCTGCAATTATACATTTTTATTATTTGTTTGTAACTAAAGATGTAAGGGCATAAGAATAATGAACATTCTTAATAAAAACATTTTGGCAATCTGATGTATTTGAAAAAATTTTTAAAGGGAGATTAGACACTAAGTATATTTTATAAACATAGTATTATAGCTAATCCCCACCTCCTTCTAGTCATGGGTACCGCCATGTTGAAATCTATCTTTTAATACATTCCAGTGCCAACATGTTTGCAAGTATCTGCACATGTGCAGCAATCTCCTTCAGTTTAACTTCTAAAATGGTGGCACCCATGATTAGAGGGAGTTGCATGAAATATATTTAGTGTCCCTTTAAAAGAGTATTGTAAAAATGCTTCCATTAAAAATTTAAATGCACTCCCTGTGCATTTCAATTTTGACCACGTTTGTTTAAACAACGAAAATAACTTAAAGGGACATAATACTCATATGCTAAATCACTTGAAACTGATGCAGTGTAACTGTAAAAAGCTGACAGAAAAATATCACCTGAGCATCTCTATGTAAAAAAGGAAGATATTTTACCTCACAATCTCCTCAGCTCAGCAGAGTAAGTTCTGTGTAAAAAGTTACTCAGCTGCAGGTAAAAAAATAAAAAAAATGAAGAAATGAACAGCAGCCAATCAGCATCAGCAGTGCTGAGGTCATGAACTCTTTTACTGTGATCTCATGAGATTTGACTTAACTCTCATGAGATTTCATAGTAAGCTGAATAGGGAAATAACATGAGAGTGCACGAGGCTCATCCCCTAAGCTGTCCCAGGACAGACATACTAATATGCTGCTTAGAAATCCTTTACAATAGGAGGTGGCTACTGAGAAACTTTGGAGGTAAAATATCTTTCTTTTTTACATAGAGATGTTCAGGAGATATTTTCAAGTCAGCTTTTTACAGCTATACAGCATCACTTTTTAAGTGTTTAAACATTTGGGTATTATGGCCCTTTAAATTAAACTTACATGATTGAGACTAATCAATGAACTGTATTAAGTAGTATCACAAAAACAGTACTTGCTTTATTTGTATTAAAGTCAGAACAGGCTTATATAAAGTAGGACCACTAGGCAAAAATATTTTTATATACTCAATAGATCGGTAATGAAATTAGGTAAAATAGTTTATTTATTCCCCAGAAGAGAGGTTAAAGAAAAATGGCCCAAGTTTAACTTTTAGGTAAATGCAAGTTTGTACAAATCTAAGATATCCATTGTTCAATAAATGGCTGGCAGTTGTAAAGATAAGATAAGCCTTCAAGGGAAAATTTTTTATTTATTTTTTTAAATTGGGGGGGGGGGGGGGGAGAATAGTCGTTTTTAGTAGTTTTAAGAAAAAAAATTGGTTTTAGCCTAGTTCTTAGTTTGAATAAAATCAACAAAAAACATGAAGTACAAGAGATAAAACCGTTATTTGGGCATGGCAATACCTCAGCCTCGGTCTTTAGCTTTCTTAGGAACACCTTTCTTCGCTGATACGTGATCTTATCTTGAATAACTATTTCACGCCACTGCTTGCTCACTTTCCAAATACTAAAACAGAAGGTACACCATGCATTGAGTAATAATTTAATGTTAAATATCTGGGAAATAAGGTTATAAACTTGAAAGTATACAATTTAGTGGTGTTTCTACAACTAGATCAAAGTACATTATCAAAATATAAGAACGCAATGAATGTGAAACGAATTATATTCTTGTGCATTAGAATATCCCTTAAATGTTTAAATATATACAGGAATTCTCACTTTTAAAATATCAAATTAGTAATGCAGGGTACCCCCAAAAGTATTACGGTTTCATCAAATGTGTTCATCTAGGTCCTAGTAGTGCATTGCTGCCCTGAAGCTAACAATGTGTTTAACCCCTTTTAGATTGCACTTGGAGCTTCCTTTTCAGTAGACAGTTTATAGAATTATGACTGACCATTTATAAAGTGTGCAAATGGGTTGATGTGCAAACAGTATGACAGATTTAAGAAAAGGGAAAAGATAGAGCGCATCCACGATCTAAGTGTAGTATTAAAAGTAACACTTTATTTGTTGATCCATAAAATGATTTCACACTCACAAAGCTGCCCTCAAAACGTATGAGGTATGTATATGCCTTTAGAAATATTAACAATCCCACTCCAGCTGCACTGTACCGTTTCTGTGTTCCCCCTGTGTCTGCAGAGATCCTTAATATATCAAGATCCAGCTTGTTTATAGGGGACTTATCCAATATATAGCTGTATGGGATATATATGTGTGATAAAACACACAGTAATGGAGATCGTGTGATTGCGCTGAATAGGTTGAACCGTGTTAGCCAGCTACAGTTCAGTCCTTACAGCGTTCACACTCACTTCTCCTTCCGTAAGATTATGGGCGTGGCTTACGCGTGTACAGTATGAGAGATTTGACCAAATAAGATTGAAGGCAATAAGGGAAAATTGAATGTGGGGAAAGATTAGGGGGGCAGGGAAAACATAAGACCATAAGTGGTATGGAGGTTTAGCTGCAGGAAAGCTGTACATATGACAATATGGGAGGTGGTAGGCATATGTTGTGTACATTACTAACACACTAGACAAATTATTTTAAATCTTCAACCATAACTTCTCATTTAAAAACATTTTTTATTTAAGTTTGTAAACCAAAGTTTAAATAATTCTGAAAAAAAAAAAATTCTTAAAGATTTTAATTTTTGTAGGCGTTTTTCTTAAAACATGAAAACAATACCGTGAAATTCTCCAGTGGTGAAAAAACCCCAGTAAATGAAATGGTTTGTTAAATTATATATACTAACCTACCATCCATATCTACCAATTTGGAGAACTACATTTTTAACCCGGGACATTTTCCAGCATGTCTTACCTGCAAATACTTTCCATATCCAAGACACGAAATATAAAAGCAAGGAGATGCTTTAAATTTCTGCAGTTCAGTTCTGCTAAAATATCAAGTTTTTCTAACCCCATCTTTCTGCCAATAAGCTTTGTAAGAACATCATCTTCTGAATGGTCAAAACCATCTGTATGTCCTGTAATGTCTTGTACAGTAGCCTGTTGTCTTTTTTTACTACTTCTCATTAGCATATCATGGACCACACGCAGAGCGGGCGTTCCTGTTAAATCAGCTATGTTTAAAATAGAATTCTCGTTTGAGTCATCAATGCACAACTCACTTTCTTCATTTACAGACTCCCTTGCTACCTTTGATTTGTATGCTGAAGTCAACAGATGAGTTTCAGTATTTTCTTCCTCTACTTCGGACTGAGATCCTCGTTCACGAAGAGTGGACAATCTTCTACATCTATCTAGTTTACGTAAGCGATTTTTTGAATGAACGGCTTTTGGTGTCTCCCTGGGTTTCTGAATAAGCTCTTGGAAGGAGCCTTCATGATCAGTTATTGAGTCTTGTGACTTATCCCAGCTAAGGGAGTGAAATGCACTATCCTCTGTTATTGAGCAGTCCAGGTCACTTATTTGTTCAACCGTGGGAGTGCATAAATTAAAGTTAAAATTTGCTGCAAGGTTACTAATAGGAGTCTGAAATTCCTCAGCAGGACGTGCAATTAAACTGCAAGCTGGAGTTCCAGGTAACTCAGAAAGGTGTGCTTCATGGATGCTTAGCATACTATCATCAGTTGCACTATTTGAATGTTGAACTGGAGAGATGTTTTCTACTTCAGTAAAATTATCATCACTTTTAGAATCATCTAAAGTAGAACTCCTCTGTTGAGCAAACGATAGTCTCCACTTTTTGCAAGATGATGCAGACTCTGCATTTTTTAAAGTGCTTGTTGCAATTGGCTCATAGGTGCTCTCTCTTGGCGAGTCAACAAAACTGTTTGAAAGACCGACATCAAAACGTGAAATACACAAGGGTGATTTTGAGCTTCCAGAAATTTCTGCAGAGCATTCAGATGCATCAAAATCAATAGTTCCACCAGGTGTAGCTTTGGAAAGAAGCAATCTTCTACGAAGTGAAACATCTTTCTTACTAAAACGTGGAGTTTCACAGATTACAGTAACACTTTGCCTGCTTTCCTTCATGGCAGCTAAATGAGTCCAGCATTTTACATTTGTTATTGGTGTTAATGAAGGTTCTATATTCTCAGAGTTATCATAGTCCTTGGTTATAGTTAGCTTTCCAAATGATTCTCTGCTACTTTCAACATGGTCTGGACTGAAGACTTTTAGCGACTCATTGTATCCACTGTCTTGGGAGATAAATGTTGAATAGCCCCTGGAGTCAAATTCCTTTTCATCAATTTTGGCAGCAATTCTGCCTAAAGGGTGACTTTCTGCAACAGTACTATTGTATGCCATCTTCAGTCCTTTCCTTTTGGAAGTCTAAACAGATAATATAAGTTAGTTGACGTCAATCTTTCTGGGAAAGAGTAGTATTACACCTAAACATTCATCTTTTTTTACAACTACATGAAGATCTAGTTCATTATATAGATAGTAATACCACTTCCTTACACCAGTTCCTCTTCCAATCCTATGTTTATGTAAAAAGTGACTATCTGCACAAACTTATATTGTTTTCTTTTCTGTTTAAAGTTGTGTAAGATTTTATTTTTTTCCATAAGTTGCCACCAATATTTTTCTGGAAATATGGCCTCAAGAACAGTATAGAATTTTCAACCTAATTTCTGACAAAAGACTTTCATTAATACACTTCTCCATATAGCATTTTTCATGCCAGTGCCTCTAATTGTACTTTTTTCTAATAGAAGCACCAAAGAAATGGTGTTGAGTAACATTTTTTCCTCACATTTTCATCAAAGATAAAACAAAGTTATGATTTATACCTTTCATTGACTCTTTAAAAACCAAGCTTACTAGAGTATCTGCTCTGTGAGCAGTTACTATTCAGCTGCTAATTTTACTGTCTTCTGCATGGTGAAGAAACACCCCACACCCCAAAAATAAAAAAACACAAAAAAAACTGCACCATCAATACTGCGTTCACGTTTTGATTTACTGTAATCTCCAAAATCTTGTGAGATTTCATAAAACACTATTAAACTACAGGGAAACAAAGTATTTATTTCTGCATATGCTAGAATATGTTCCCCTGCAAGTCTTGGGACAAGCATCCAGACTAAATGTTTAAAGGGACAGTCTAGGCCAAAATAAACTTTCATGATTCAGATAGAGCATGTCATTTTAAACAAATTTCCAATTTACTTTTATCACCAATTTTGCTTTGTTCTCTTGGTATTCTTAGTTGAAAGCTTAACCTAGGAGGTTCATATGCTAATTTCTTAGACCTTGAAGCCCACCTCTTTCAGATTGCATTTTAACAGTTTTTCCCCACTAGAGGGTGTTAGTTCACGTATTTCATATACTGTAGATAACATAACACTGTGCTCGTACACGAGAAGTTATCTGGGAGCAGGCACTGATTGGCTAGACTGCAAGTCTGTCAAAAGAACTGAAAAAAGGGGCAGTTTGCAGAGGCTTAGATACAAGATAATCACAGAGGTTAAAAGTATATTATTATAAATGTGTTAGTTATGCAAAACTGGGAAATGGGTAATAAAGGGATTATCTATCTTTTAAAACAATAAAAATTCTGGTGTAGACTGTCCCTTTAATGCTCCTCTACAATGAGATGTGGCCTACTGTGGAAAGGTAAAACTTCCCTTTTTTACAGAATTTTATTTTAAAAGAATTGCTTTTTTTTTTTT